>NW_024086507.1:0-44866 GCF_009730915.1 Dioscorea cayenensis subsp. rotundata
AAACCCTTCTTACTTTTACACACACTTGACACCCCTTCCATGTTGCTGTACTCTCCCTTTTACTCACCGCTCACTTCGAACGGCCCAGCGCGTGCAGGAAATCCCATGGCCTCAAATTAGCTGTGAGTGATAGCGCCTAAATCACACCACGTTCAACCTCACGCTGGCTCGCCGCTTTGCTCGATGTATAACGCCTGGAGTCGTGACGGCATCTTTGTTGTTCTCCTCATTATCATACCCGAACAGGAGTATCGCTTGCCAAACGTAAAATGAAATTCGATTTCATCGTGATCGTCAAGTTCACTCTCGCATCTCTCTCAAAACACTTTGAATGACCTTTATCGCTTAGTGCATGCGCCAGTCGTCAGCCTTCCTCACGACGGTCATGAGTAGCTTAGATTACCTAGGTTAGAATGAATACGTTTTGCAGCTCATTCTCTCATGGTAAAGTTCTCCTGCTTATGGTTATCTATTTGATATTTTAAATAATGTTTAACTATTTGCTATTATCCGCTTAAATAAATTTTACTAATATGTTTAATAATCTGGCATATCTGCTGAATACTCGCCATCTCCGCTTTAACAGCTTATCTTTACAGTATAACTATTCATATTAACGCGAAATTCTCAAAGTCTCTCACAGAAACGGAGATCTTTTTCGCTTGATCAATCGCCGGCAAAAGCGGCACGGCAAAGGGTAATAGATCCCACGATAAGAATTAATCAGACTTAATTTACAAGACTGTAATATAGATCCGAACACCGCTCGTCGTCACCGCCAATGCCCGGCCTAATGCGCTTAACTTTTTCCTGGATACGAAGAGTCACCGGCCATGGACTTCCGCCACCATAAATAACTGTGCAGAACCCCTCCCCACGACAACCACCTCGCCGTCCTCATCCTCCTCTCCTACGATAACACATCTCTATCCGAAAGGATGTCTCGCGAATCCTTTCCCTTATCTCGAGAATCATGACGCAATCACGTTAATGTTAAACTATCTTTTTCGCTTCAGTTTTCAAATGCTCTACAATCACTCGAATGCAGAGGATTCTTCAATGGCTGACGACGGTAAGCAATTTAGCACTCGGGACTCTGCTGAAGAAAAGAAAGTTTTTCACGCATTTCGCGGATCATGCGAGGATTCTCCAGAGGAGTAGATCGTGAAACATCCTTTAAGACTGTTGATATTTTATCACTCGAGACTCTCTGCCACTCGCTTAAGAAAAATTACGCCAACATGTACAACTATTACGCTCGCTTTAAATCTATCGTGATCTTTGCTTAAGTCCCACTCACATGACACATCGATTAATAGTCGCTTCATGAATGTGTTTGTTTAACCTTTTAATGTCGATATCATCGCAGTCAAGTCTGCCGATGATGTTATGCAAATCACGTGAGCATCTCGAATGTCGCATAAACACTTTGTTTCATATACGAGGTCAATGTGGAGTGATCAAAAGTCCGAGAGGACCAGAATGTCAGAATCTCTGAAATCTTTATAACAAAACAAAACAAGCTTATTTAAATGCTAACTTCCTCAAAATTTAAAACAGAGACTCTAGTAAAACACATGTGAAATAAAAGAACGCCAATCGGAAACAATAGAAAAGTTAAACAACGACAACGGTGTTTAAGAAAAATACGAAAGCATGTTTAAACAAATGACTCCGGAGCACCCATCTTCAACGATGTCAACAAAGCATTCAATTTAAACAATAACTATATATTTTAAACACTAAAATAACTTTATTTAAAGGGTTTACGATTATTTATATGATATAGACTTTATTTAAAACCGTAATCGTTATGTTAGAACACTATATGATCCGCTTAAACATAAAAGCTCTCGACGCGAACAGACATCATGCCGTAGCGTAATGGCACATGCCGTCATCGCGACAGCTGACATATCTTTTACTTTTTCGCCTCTATGGATGAGGGAAAAATACCGCAATCACATCACGCCTAGTCTAACCCCTATGCACTTTTTTGTCTTCATCATGACAAGAATATATATATATATATATATATATACGCACTTTTTGTTTTGCGGGCTTATCCGACCGCCGTCTTTGTCATTACTTCTTCTTCTTCTTTCTTCTTCTCGGCTTATTTTTGTTCTTCATTTCATTTGGCTGGTACGACGGGTTTTCGCCAACATATTACGGAGTAGCTGCGACGTGCTTAGATTCAACCGGGAGTAAGAGGGCTAATGTTCACTACTCGACTTCGGGAGTCGGTTAGTCGAGACTACGAGCTCACCGGTCCTCAAGTTTCATCTGCCGTGGTTAAGTTCATCACACCGCATGATATAAAACGGTTCGCCCTATCAGAAAACGACGCCGACTTTCACGCCGACTGCCTCAATCGCATCTTCAAATGTGTCAGTCGATCTTTGCTTGCCGAGATGTAAAATGCGCCATCGTCAATCCTAAATGAGAACGAAGTTTTTACTCGTCAGAAGTTCCTTTCAATTTGCTCAGCTTGTCCGGGGTCATTAGTGTTTAAATATGTCCGCTACCAGTTAACATCTCACATGTACTAGTCGCTACGCTATTAGTTCACCGCTAAGTATTTAATTTAACGCTTAAATATTGTCATTATCACTTCAAACATTATATTCTCCACTTAACATATCGATCTCTTCATTCGATCAAGCTGTCGGCAGGAATCGGATCTGCGAGTGCCCAGTCATCCCCATGGGCTGACCTGCTCGTCGCTCGGATGTCTTCCTTCCTCGCCGATCATTCCGCGTCACTGTGATATTGACAACGCGTTGATTTCGCATGCTGACCATTTTTGACGATTGACATTAATCACGTAATCAAAAGCGAATTGGACTTTTCAAAATTCATAAAGAACGAAAAACATCCGCTGATCGGAATGGCCGCTGAGTGGTCGCTAGTGGTGCCTTCACGCATCAAAAAGAGTATAACAAAAATACTTTCAGATCAAGACAATCAACCCGTCTACACATCATGCGGTGGCATAGGTTCTAAGGTCCGATCCGAAAAGCGCCCAAAAACGAGTTAGCCACGGTGATTCGAAGCTCAAGGACCGTCCCGCATGTACAAGGCCATCGACATTCAAGGACATGTTGCGGGAACACGTGTCCACATACCATACAAGTAGGCTTGGCTGGGAAAAAGAGCACGCCGGGTGGTCCTCGACTCAGTAGCCGACGCCTCCAGCTCACGACTGCTTTTGCTTTCGTACGTGGATAAGGTGGGCGAGACAACCTGCACAGGCGGCGATCGTGGAAAGAGACTGGTGATCGCTTTTAAACGCGGCATTCTTTCTTTCGTGCCGCGGTAGGATCTGAGAGAGTGGCAGTGCGGCTTTCGTCTAAACGGTACACACCCTCCTCGAAAAATATCAGTACACTCACCGCCTACGAGGAAAGATGAAAACAATGGTCCACGCCGCCTTCGTATAGATACGACAAATCTAGATCGGCGCCAATTGGACTTGGTCTCATATCTAAGTTAAGCGACACCTTTATACTTGATGATGGAGACTATCGTGAGATAATTACATCTGCGGTACGAGATGTAGTCCGAGGGCCTTGTGAGCGCGATCGCGGTAGTCTTCTCCCTTCGTCAGCCACACGCATACCGCCTTCGACATTTGGAGGCCAATTTTATGAAAGCCAATGTCGACTTGGGAAGGTATCGTGAGGAGTGCGCCGGGTCTATATGCTTCCGCATTGCGTGGCATCCACGGCTAAAGATTTCGATGATACCGTGAACGAACCGCAGTGCACATCACCAGCTCATCACTCGGCTGATCATCATCGGATACGGCACATCGGGCTCGAATTATCCGCTCGGAGGCTGATCGCTGGGGTGAGATGTATCTCAAACGCCGCGAGTCGTCTCAATGCTTGGATCAAGGAAGCTCGTCATTTACCGAGTGATGAAAATGGTCGACTCCATAAGGTCTCGCGAATGTTGGTTTACACCTTAACATTTAGTATTACCCTTTAAACATTCTCAATCTTTGTTTAATTACACTTATCCGACTTTTAAATATTAATCCTTTCGTTTAAATATTTACAATAATGTTCAAACATGTTTACTGAATTATTTAACCATCACCTGCCTTTTGTTTAACCTTTATTCTGCCAGTGTCAAGTTGATGCGGCGATGTTATGTGAACCCAGCGTGAGCAAAGCGAACAAACTGGAGAGACCTACTTACGCCCGTATATACATTCCAAGGTAGAGATCATTGTTGAGGACGACCGAAATCTTCGCGGTTGGTCGCCAGTGTCGATGATCGCTACAGGCGACTCGACTGCATGAAAGAATCAGAGATCTCGCCATCGCACTTTGTTCGTACGCGAAAGTGGCAAGTTTATGGTATCCTCGCAAAACACGCCACAGCAGATCAATGCGCATGCACACCAACATACATCAATTTATTAGCGGATACTTCACCGTCGACAATTACAAAACCGGGCGACAAGGGAAGCTATATTCCCATGCACCGACGACACTTACGCCTTCGGGACGGAACTCGTGAGCTTGTCATGACCGTCACGACGACAGGTACGCGGGCTGGGCGAGACGAAGAGGATCGAGTCGCCCAAGCTTGCATGAGTCCCGCGGAGTTACATCGCAGCCATGGCCGCCATGGATCCGACACAATCGACGATTCTGTGCAAATGAAACCGCCGACTAGGCATTGTAAACAAGCCGACGAGCGTTAGTGGGGAACGTAGGCGTATTGATGGGCAACTTTCCATATTTAAACCTTACTCTTTACAAATCTAATCGAATGTATTTAAACGTAGATATTGTTATTTTTAAACTGGACACACGTAATTTGAAATATTTCAACCGATGTTTAAACGATATATGGTATATTTAAACAATGAAAGTGAAATGTACACAATTAGAACGTAAATTAAACAACGAATGAAATCGAAATGGAATTTAACCTCGCTTTTACAATTCAAACAAAACAAAAATTACATTTAGATATACAAGTCATGTTCTTCAAAACAAAAACAACGAATTGAATTTGTCCATGTTTACATTCGAAAAACAAAATTGACATTGAGATATACAGACACGTCTTCAAAACAAAATTTAACCCGCCGCGATTTTGACACCCCTTTGTCACTGACATCGCGGCCGCCTCCCCGCTAAGTACGCGGGTAACATACCTCAATCCGAGGTGAGGAACGCTCATCGCGTAGCCGGAATCTCACCCCAGTAATTGCTCGATAAACCGCGATGACTGACCGCGAATCGACGCTCTTGTTTTTGGGCGCGGTTTCTGTCATGTGCGAGCTGGGTACTGTCATGATCCGCCGACTCCATATCGACACAAGTGTGCAAAATAGATTCCATCGTCGAGATATGCAAGTCAGATTAGAATACCGATTAAATACCAAACGAGTATTAATCGAGTACATCTAAAGAACTTACCATGTCCAACGCGTCCTTATCGCACTCCCCATACTGAAGAATACGTATGTATTCTTGTTTATCATCGTCGACGACGACATGGAAGCGGGCCATTCGCCGATTATCGGGAGGACGACACTCTGAACTTTATACAGCTTATGCGACAGCATCCCCGACCATAGCCATGAATTGTTTCATGGCGGCCGCTCGCTTTTGACACATAAACAAATGGAAGAGGTTCCAGTGACGGAGTGCGTGCTTCTAGTAGGCGATATCGGCTCTTTCGCTCAGCCGACTTTTTGTATTACGACACTGAAAAGCTGTCCATCAACATCATCAGCCGACCATCTCCTTCCCTCACGTCAGCCCGTATAATTTGTCGCGTGTAGTCGACAATGGCCATTCTTCCACACGTACGACGGTCGAGGTTAAACGATAACGTATATTATAAGATCATATTGCTAAATATTTAAAATGATATTATCAATCGTTACATGATATTATATATAATTAAACGCTATAGACAAATTAAATGATAACATAAAGCGCATTAAACACTATTAGAAAATCGTTAAACACTATAACAAAACCTTTAAACAATATCATAAAAACTTTAAACTTATCTGTCCCATGCAGCAATGAGGAAGATCCTCATCAACTCCTCGCTCATTTTCAGTTAAGACGCGACAGCCAACCCATTTCTTCTTCTTCGAACAAAAGCTTTCCGAGTCACCGCGTCCCATTGTCTGATTGGCCTTGATCATCTCTCTCGCTGTTCTGGTCGGGGTCTTCAGAGATCATCTTCCTCTCGATGCGGGACGATGGCGACGAAGATCAACCGCAGCACATCCCTACATAGTTGTCCTTGTCGGGGATCATGTTCTGCTTCGCGCTGGACGACGCGTGAAAGATCAACCGCAGACACATCCTTACTATGGTTCTTGTCGCGGCGGAATTGTGTCCTCGCCGATCGCGGCATCGTCGGCCACCGCCACGGCCATCAACGCAATCGATTCAACGATCTTCTCAACCGCAGCCACGATTTGACTATCATCATCGGAGACACACCCCCTAGCTTGTTCTTGATCCGCAGTGATCGCGTGTCCATCTCGATGTCGCTATCTTCGCAACCGTGCTCCACGGGTCCATCGATTCATTAAGAAAGAGAGTCGACGACCTTCTCAACTCGCATCAACGGCCGACATCATCGACGATGTCCTCCACCGAGCTCATGGCTACGTCATCAACGTGATGGCTCAATGAAAGCATCACCGACCCGATGGTATGTTATCATTAGTTTTCACTCCGGCTGCGGGAAAGGAGCGAGGCGATTGTTCTCCTCTTTTCGCAAGTCTCTTCAATGTGGCCGCCTTTTGAATCGACCTTCCGGACGATACGCGTCGCTGCCGCCAAATCCCGACGCCTGCTCGCTCCTGCGCGCTCGCTTGAGGGATGGCGCAGCCCTGGTCGGAACGCCCTTCCAGCTCAACTGACGAGCGACAAGCCGAGGAAACTCGGTCATCAATATCCGCAGCTGCCCGCGATAAGAGTTAGGGTGACATCTCGCTTAATGTCGCCGCTGGACTCGCCACGCATCTGGAGGGTCATGCTATGGCTCTGGGACCGCCGTTGCTACGTGGTAGGGGAGGGTTGTCTGTAACGCGGGTAGGGAGGGCTCCTGCCGAGACGAGCTGCAAGCGCTGGTGGGCCGAAAGTAGGAGAATCTGGGGTCCAATCGCCAAGACGATGAGGTCCGCCTCTCATCCCTACCTTCGAAAGGCGTGTGTCTCGTGAGTAATAGCAGATCCGTCCTTCGGGTCATTGCCCCAACAAATATTTCTTCTCTCAAAGATTCGGCTGAACCAAATTTCAGAAACTAACATATGTAAACCAAACAATTTCAAATAAATCATCTATTTTAAACTATAAAAACTATATTTAAACGTAGTGTTTATATATTTAAACGTTATACAATATAATTAAACGGAGAACAAAAATATTTTAAACCAAGATGAATAATGCTTAAACCAGTAAATACTAAAGTTAAACGCGAAATAAAATGTTTAAACATTAAAGACTTATGTTAAACATCGTCCATGATTTATTACCTCTTTTCCATCGAGCGACGACAAGTCGGGTTTTCTACCGCCGCTGCTTCCTGAGCACTTCACCATAGCACGCGATCCTTGGGATCTCGCCGAAACGGACTTTCTTCCCCTGCTCCTGCTAGCTCGTGAAACCGACGCTAAGCGACCGAGCAACCCTTTAACGCATTCACGGTCTGGTCTTCTTCCCGGCGCATCTATCTTGCACTCGGACCGGCGCCAGGAATATCCTCCATAAGCCACTCGTACAGCTCAGCGCCTACGCGATCGCCCCATGGCCGGGTAGATCATCGACATAATCAACGATCCGACTCGAACCGAGGCACGACGTATGTTGGGAAGAGGGACGCACTCCATCGAGGTACACCATCGAGTTTAACAAAAATTATCTTCTTCTCCCTCCGTCCGAACAAGTCGCACGCAGTGCTCTTTGATCGGAGTCTCCGCGCTCTCGTGAGGTTTTTGATAGATACTTCCTCTCGAATCGACCGGGTTTTCTTCTTCTCGAAGACCACCGCGTCGCCATCGCAACGCAGCACCAAGAACGAGGGCGACATCTTGAGGTCTCAGAACTCAAAGACAGCTTCGATCCCGAATTTATTGGTGCGACCATCGTACTCTTTGCAAAGAGAATCAAGAAGGGCCCTCTCTTGGTATATAGCTTCCAAATGCAGCTAATCAGCAAACGCCCGGTCTCGACGAATAATCTCCTGTGTCTAGGGTCATGTTATTTTTCAATTCAGCTCCAAAGTCTCCACTCACTCGCTCAAATAGCATCGCCATTAACTAGGTCGACTCACCATAATCACCGCAGACAATAACAACACATTCACAAAAAGTTTAAGCGCAAATTTAAGGTTTTAAACCGATAACCTCTCGCTATTAAGAGATATATCAAATGTTAAAACTAGAGACCCACCTTTTATTAAATGCAGACGAGAATACTTAAACATGTAGACAACAAAACTTAAACTCAGTAACATCTCATTTCTAAACGCCAACCCTCATTTTAGCAAAAACCCTGCAACCATATCAAATGAAATGGGAAATGTACATTATAAATATTACACAAATCATAACAATCGAAAAACTTTTTCGAGAGGTGTATACTGCATCTAAAATGCGAAAACAAAACAAAAAACCCTAGTCGAGAAATCTCCGTCAGACTCAACAAAAACCCCAAAGCAGAAATCCCCCTAGACTTCAATATCTTCCAACAAAAACAGAAGCACAAAACAAAACCGAAAAATCTTTCTTTGTAACAAAACAGTTATCATAAAGCCATACTCAATACCTTAGATCAGCAAACCCGATGAAATGCCAACTAGTTCACGCTGGGGACTTCTCCTTTGAGATACCGGTGGAAATGAAAAAGTCAGCAATACGAGGCTTCACGCTGAGAGACAACTTCGGAGACACATCGAAACGGGAAGAGTCAAGACGCGAGTCGAGGAAAAGCAAGTAAACGGCTCAATAAATTCGTCTCTGGGGTTACTCCTGACTGAAAACCACCCCACTTCCTCTCAAATCGCCGAGACGGTCGCAGCTACGACTCCCCTACGCAAGGGCATTTTTCGTCCATAAATTTTGAAACTCACTCCGCTCACATCCGCTCGGGGTTTGGGGTTTGAAAAACATCTTGTTTAAAAAGAGGGTTTTAGGGATTGCAAAACTAATCTATAATTTTACAAACTTAAAGGATTTTTTTGGCAATTTCCACTATATTTTATTATAATAAATTAAGTATTAATAATTATATTAATTATTCATAATATTTGAAATTTGAATTCATATTTACATAAAATATTAAATAAAATATATTATAGTGTAATTAATATTAGTAGTATAATATATAATAGATATATTGTATTAAATTAATTATTTGAATAAATAGTTAATATATTATATTTTATTATAATAAATTAAGTATTAATAATTATATTAATTATTCATAATATTTGAAATTTGAATTCATATTTACATAAAATAAAATATAGATTTTATAATATATATTATTTATTTGAATTCATATTTACAAACACAAATTTTCCAAATACAAATTTATAAATCCCTCCAACCAAACACAAAATTCTCTAATCCAGCATTGCAAATACATCTAACCAAATACTGGATTTGACTCTCCTGAATTTTTAAATATAAGGATTTGTAAATACAAATTCACTGCATTTTCAACTACATTCAACCAAACACACTCTTAGAAAAAGTCAAAAAAACAAGAAAAGAATGGGTATAATCTGATTTTTCCTATTTCGGAAATTTTTTTTTTATCATTAAATAAGGGACATGTTATTCTCTCACCTCATCAATTCTTCCATTTTGTACCATAGCCATAGTGGTGCAAAATGAACAGAAAGTGAGGAAGTGACAATTTTTTTTTAAAACAATATAGCTCATCATAAAATTTTGGATAAAACCCTAATTTTTATTTTTCTAAGAAAATAATTGAAAGTTTGATTACCATGAGTTGAAATTTGATGCAGAATGGCGAATTGTCTTTCTTATTTTGTTAATTTTAAAAATTTACATAAACTCCTCGAAAAAAATTAGAATATGTAAATTTAAAGGAAAAAAAATCACAGTTATATAATTTTAAATTAATAAAATTAAATATTATTTTGAACAAAAGAAAAACTGTAATTTTTATAAAAATGAATTAACCACATGTATTATTTTTAAAAATAAACAACTATCCACTAGAAGTGGGGAAAAAAGTTATACTATTTTTTATATTTCATTTTCATCGTCATTGCTCAAATATTAAGGACATTTATATATAAAAATAGTACAACTTATATAAAGAGAATTTTTTAACCAAAAAAATATTTTTTGGGTTGTTATATTTAAAAAAAAAAATGAAACGTAACAAATTTTTTTTCAAAATTATATAAACTATAAGAATTTATGAATAATGATTTGAAGTATAAAGTTCACTTTCAGAATTCTTACTTCCATAGAAATTAATACAAAAATGTCAAAAATTGTTCGTTTGAATTGAATTTAGACTTCCATTCCACTTTACCATTTTGACCACCTTCTTACAAATGAATTGTCATAAATATCAAAATAAACATTAGATATAGCGCAAATGCCCTTTGTGGATTTTTACCTTTTATTTTATTTTATTTTTTAAAATTGTATTTCGAATATTAAACTCAAAAACTACATACCTTAATAAAATATTTTTCCTGTAAAAATATATAAACCAATATTTAAAAAATCTGAAATTCAAATTTTATTGAACATAATGATAATAATGGGGTGCCAGTAGTGGGTGCAGACTTATTATTCAAACACAATATCACTGGTTGAGGATGTACGGATTAATATTACTTTTCATAACCCTCATTATTTTCATAAAAAGAATTATGTAACTTTTAAAATTATCACCAAATCATCAAAATAAAACAAAGGTAAAATTACAAACCCCAGTTATGCATTCTGCAACACCTGTCCAAAACAGCACAATAGTGGGGCTAAAAAGAAGCATGTACAAGTAACCACAGACACAGGAAACAGAATTAAATTATTATGTAACTTTTGTAACAACATATGACCCAAAAGAAGAAAAAGAAGAAAAAGAAGTTTAATGGAGGAATTCAATTCCAAAAATTATTAATGATTGCCATCTGAAGGTGGGCAACAATACATCAACAGCTCTTCTTTCTTTGTCCTCTACCAGTGACTAAGGAGAAATTGGGATATATTATTTTCTTGTAGTAAATGATCCATTAAAGAGAATTGCAACCAGACAAATTTTTAATTTATGTAAATAACCTTTTTTTTATAATTTAAATGTTGTTGATTTTTTTTAAAATATTATTGGTGTAAGATTAAAATGTTTTTGTAATATTTTGATATAAGGTAAGAGTGAATGCACTCTTAAAATGCTCCAAAAAATAATTTTAAAAATATTAATTAATAAATTGCAAATAATAAGCATGCAACTAACGGCACAGAAAAAATTATTTTTTTTTTTAATTTTTATGAATATGATAAGCACAAATATAATCAGAGATGTGTACAGTGTGCACAGGGGTATGAAATAACAGTCCACTCATATGCCCTCACCTAATCAACATGGGAATTAAATGATAAACTTGCTCTTACAACCTGAAATATTTGCCAACATTTGATATTTTTTAATTAAAAAAAATGAAAATATTGTAAATCAAATAATAATGTAATTGGACCAAAAAATCATTTGGTAAAAATAGTTAGTGAGATGACTCATTCATCACGGTTGATAAATTTTAAACAAATAATGCTCTCAATAAATAATGATAGCAAAGTACATATTATAATGCACTCAACAAATAATGATAGCAAAGTACATAATGAAGAGATCCTAAAAATTTATTAGTTTGGAAATATAATTCCTTCATTTATGAAAGAGAAAAAAAAAAACATTATAATCAAAATAGCAAAATGCAAAGAAGAAAATTACGCCTTGTTTTTACAAGTATTACATGAGATTTTAAGTATAAATTGAGAATATAAAAATCACTTTTGCTGCAAAATTTTTTCTGTCTTTCTTAAATCTCTATCTTTCATCATAAAAACATTAATCTAATTTTATCTTATTCACTGCTATTTTCCATATATTTATAGTTATTCAATTTTACATTTTAGTCTTTTGAATAATTTGTAATTAACTTGAGACTAAATCACATATTTTTCAACTATAGGAAAATCAATCTCCCTATCAATTCATTATTAATTTGAATTTATATTTCAAAAGTAATGATCGTAAATGAATAAAAATATTGTAAATATCCTAAAAATTCCAGTCAAATTTGGGTATTCCGAAAACATTCTTCTTTTTTTTTGAGACAGCTTACTTCTCAGTCTTTCTTTCATAAAGGTAGTTGATATTGACAAAAATGCCTTTTAGATTTTTAAGTAGAAAAACGTAATGTTAAACTAAAAGACAGATATCAAATATAAAAGCAAATATTAAACAAAAAAATATTATATATTAAGTAAAAACATATGTTGTTACATGTAAACATGCAATATTAAGTGAAAAATATACTTATTAAACAAGAATTATATGACGGGTGAGCTGCAGTGACTAAACAAAATAAACTAAAAAAATATGAAACTGTCTCAAAAATTCAAATATCGTATACTTATAATTCATTTTCCCATAAAAATATGGGATATAATAAATAAATAAATAAATAATTCTGAAAAACTGCAGCAGAGATAAATAATTTTTTAATTGATATGCTCGCGTGCCAAACACTACTATGCATAAAACATATATTTAAATATTAATAACTATTTTTATCAAAAGAAGAAAAGGATGAATAAAATAAAAAAAAAGGGAAAATTCTTGTCTTTGAATTCACGCGTAGGGATCCTGTTGGTTTCTTGACCGTTTTCTCCATTGACTCCCTGCTAAAAAAAAATAAAACCTTATTTTTCATATAGACCCTTGTAAATTTTAAAAACTTTTATCTTTCAAGACCCTTATAAATTTTCCATATGACTTTCGGTATGTCCCTCCCTGAAATCTCACATATTTGTAAGATTTTTTTTTCTTTCGAATTGCATACAATTATTTTAATCTCTCGATTATTTCTATGCATCACAAAAATTTTAAAATTGTTCTTCTGCAGTTTTAATTATTTTAGAAACTTATGTGTAAATTTTATGAGTTGACAAGATTTTAAAAAATAATCAATATTTATATAAAAAATTAAATATTGCATAATAAGTTTTAACACATAATAGATGATTCCAAACAAACAAACACAGATTCCAACTAAATTAATTTATTAAATAATTATACTAAACTCGAGATTAAATTAAATCCAACCTAGTAATTCATTAATTAGTTAAGCATCCATTTAAAAGTGCTTCACATAAAAGTTTATATTTTCTTAAAACCTAAAAGAAGTTAGTCTTAAAAAAAAATACAGATCTAGCAAAAATTATTTATTTTTCGAATCCCTGTTATAAATTCTATTCATATATGTTTTGAGTTTAAACTTTTTAGTAATTTTTAAACTGTTTATTCTATATACCAGATCATTCAAATAAGCAACAGTACTGTTTATAAGTAAAATATCATTTATTATTTATTTTATTTTTACTATTATGGTCTTATGTACTACAGTAAAATATATAGTATATATAGTAAAAGCTAAGAAGAAAAAAAAAATTTGGGTGAAAAATCATATGATTATTCAATTTTGCTAAATAGGGACAAATTTTTTTTTTCATTTTTAAACTATGTGATTTCTCAGTCAAAAATAAAAATAAAAAAATTATTAACAATATTCATTTCATTTGAAAGTGGATCCATAAGAAAAAAAATATCATTTATGACTTTTCTCTTTTTTTTTTGTTAGAGAGGAAAATCACATTTAAAAAATAAAAAAATCCTCCATCCCTATTTTACAAAACTGAAAAACCACAAGTTTTTTTTTTGTTTTTTAAATTTTTCTGAAAAATTTTCTAACAAAAATTTCCAAAGGGAAATGGATTCGCATATAATTATAAAATGTTACAGGGTTGCACATATAAAAATCACATGTGAATAATTAATTAGCAGATGTCACAGGGCCGTCTGCATAAAAAGCAACATCTCCCACGTTTCCCCCGGGAAGCTTGGAGTTCATAAATAAATATAAAAATGGTGGGGCCCGCACGTTGCTCCAAAAAGCAAGTGACAAAACAAGAACACGAGGGAATCACAACGATTGAACGGCGAGCAAAGGCCTCTTTGAATTTGAGAGGCTCTCGATAAACTTTGATTCCAAAAAAACACAGATAAGAAAAAAACCCAAAAAGAAAGAAAAAGTTCTACAGATAATGACACCAAACATGGAGACCAGAAGATCTTCAACCCTAAGTTTCCGCAATCTTTTCCTTGTACGCTAAGATTTCTTTGCTCTCTGGTTGCGGATTCTGTGAATTTTCTGGTTTTTATTGTGTTTTTTTTTTGGATTTGTTTGAAGGAAATTAGGTACGCTAAGATTTCTTTGCTTTCTGGTTGCAAATTCTGTGAGTTTTTTTTTTTGGTTTTTATTGTGTTTTTTGGATTTGTTTGAAGAAAAATTAGGTGCGCTAAGATTTCTTTGCTCTCTGGTTGTTAATTCTGTGAATTTTGTGATTTTTATTGTGCTTTTTTGGAGTTGTTTGAAAAAAAATTAGGGTTTTTTGGGCTTTGATTTGAGGGATTTAAGGTTTGATTGAAGAGGATTTTGGGAAGGGGATTGAGGGATTGAGGGGGGTTGGAGATGGGGAGGCCGGCGGGGAAGAAGAAGAGGCAATCAGTGGGAGGAGGGAGATCGAATGAGTCGACGCCGAAGCACAAGTCCAGTGAAACAAACCCTAGAGTGTTTGATGATGATATGAATATCTTCATTGAGATGGCGCAGGAGTTGAAGGAAGAGGGGAACCGTTTGTTTCAGAAGAGGGACCATGAGGGAGCTTTGCTCAAGTATGAGAAGGCTGTGAAGCTGCTTCCCAAGAACCATGCTGATGTTGCATACTTCAGGAGCAATATTGCTGCTTGTTATATGCAGATGGGGGCCGGAGGAGTATCCTCGTGCCATTGATGAATGTAATTTGGCTCTTGAGGTTTCCCCAAAAGTATAGCAAGGCTCTGTTGAAGCGGGCGAGGTGTTTCGAAGCTTGTGATCAGTTGGAGTTGGCGTTTAAGGATGTGGATGCGGTGCTGAGTGTGGAGCCGCATAATCTTATGGCTTTGGAGATCTGTCAGAGGATTAAGGAGGAATCAGAGAAGAAGGGTATCAAGTTGGAGGAGAGGGCTGTTGTGGCTCAAGAAGAGCATGTTGTTGTTAAAGAGAAGTCGTTGAGGAAGAAGAAGAGCCATAAGGTTGAGGATAAGGCTGTGGTGGAGGAGGGGCTGTGTGGTAATGGCAAAGATGAAGCTACAAGGATTGTCAAGGAAGATAAGAAAATTGTTGTTAAGGAAGAACCGGCTTTGGTTGTTGACGAAGAGCCTGCAAAAGTTGTGAAATTGGTGTTTGGAGAGGATATACGAGTCGCTCAGTTACCAGCTAATTGTAGCCTGTTACAATTGAGGGAGGTCATTCGAAACCGTTTTCCAAAGACGAGGGCTTTACTCATCAAATACAGGGATAAAGAGGGGGACTTGGTTACAATCACAACGACGGAAGAGTTAAGGTGGGCTGAAGAATCTGCTGATCCACATGGTTCAGTCAGGCTGTACTTGGTGGAAGTAGATCCAGGGCTTGAGCCGGTGGTTGAAGAAGAGGGAAAAGCTTCAGAGGGGCGGGGGCTTGAGGTAAATCAGAACCATATTTCTGAAAATGGGAGCACTGTATTTGATGATGATAAGAGTTCTTCCACCTATATCGATCACTGGATTGTGCAGTTTGCTCGGCTTTTCAAGAATCATGTTGGTTTCGATTCTGATGCATACCTTTATCTACATGAGCTCGGGATGAAACTATATTCTGAGGCAATGGAAGATGCTGTCACAAGTGAAGAGGCACAGGAGATTTTTGATATTACTGCAGATAAGTTTCAGGAGATGGCTGCTCTGGCCTTGTTCAATTGGGGAAATGTTCATATGTCTCGAGCAAGGAAGAGGTTGTTCTTATCGGAAGATGCTTCCAGAGCAACAATGCTAGCACAGATCAAATCTGCATATGAGTGGGCGAAGGCAGAATACATTAAGGCGGGAAAGAGATATGAAGAAGCCCTGAAAATCAAAACCAGACTTCTATGAAGGCCTTCTGGCTCTGGGGCAGCAGCAATTTGAGCAGGCTAAGCTTTCCTGGTATTATGCTATTGGAAGCAAAGTAGATCTGGACACATGGCCTTCATCTGAAGTTTTGGAGTTGTTTAATAGTGCTGAGGAAAACATGGAGAAGGGAACAGAGATGTGGGAAGAGATGGAGGAACAACGCCTGATGGAGCTCCGTAAACCTACTAAGGATAAGACCCTGCTGCAGAAGATGGGTTTGGATAAGCTTTTTAAAGAACTATCAACAGATGAAGCTGCAGAGCAGGCGACTAGTATGAGGTCTCAAATAAACCTTTTGTGGGGTACTATGCTTTATGAACGCTCAGTTGTGGAATTCAAGTTAGGTTTTCCTATTTGGGAAGAATGTTTGGTGGCGGCTGTTGAGAAGTTCAAACTTGCTGGAGCTTCACCATCAGACATTGCAGTTATGGTAAAAAACCATTGCTCTAATGAGACTGCTCAAGAAGGTAACTAAAACTTGTCAGTTCCTTCAAAGCAACTTCAATTCGGTTTCAAATTTATGTTCTGACATTATTATTGTTTATATTATTTACAAAACCTGCCCTTTAAGTAGCTTATGATGTTGTTCACACGTAAAATAACATCTAACACATTTCCTTTTCATTTCGTGCTCAGATTAGTAAAGTTGCGATCTTTGATACTGCGTCATAATAATAATATAATTTGTATTATGGTATAATTATGTGAATTATCTTTTGTTAAAATAATAAATTATGTTAGTGTGAGTGCTAGCATGACATCAAATCAGAACAAGTTAGAAATACTATTAGTTTCTTCAAGACTCACTCGGATATTAGCTGACATATTTACTGACGGAGCTGGAGTAAAGATAATTAATCTAGACAACTCATTGCTGAGGTTGAAAAAAGCTTGAAAATGATCATATTTTATAATTGCAATTTTCAAAAGAGAGACAAGTGTTTTCTAGAAAGCCATGATACTCGAATGTCATCTGTTTTTCTCATGTTCTTGGTATTTAATTAAATTAACCTGGTTGAATACATTAATCAACTTCTAGAGTACTTCTGAGGTAACTTGTGGCAACATTTATTGCAGGACTAGGATTCAAGATTGATGAGATAGTTCAGGCTTGGAATGATATGTATGATGCTAAAAAGGTGGATAAGTGGTGTTCCATCCTTCCGTCTTGAGCCATTATTTCAGTCGGAGGGTTCCGAGATTGCATGGTATATTGGAGCATATAATCTATCATAAATCATTTCCAGCAGCAAGAGATCACATTTACGGGCATAAACAAGAACAGCAAGGATAACCCTTCTGCTTCATCTTATCAGGTGTTTATCTTGTTGAATGAGGTAAGCAACTCAATTTTGGATTCATTGTCATGTTCACCATAGATTTGTTGCGGTGAAGTTAAACACGTAAACATAAGACACACCACACGCGCACGCACACACACACACACAAATGCACCGGGTGTTTCTTTAGTTAGTAATGTACTTTGGATTATGATATGGATGATTTATTATGGCTAAATTTACTTGCCCGGTTTCTTTTTTGGGGTTTTTTTTATAGCCTAAGTGGAGTGCTTTTGACATTTTGTTTGGTGAATTGCCTTTTCTGTTTTAATAAAAAGCCAATTCTACCAATAGACTACTGTGTGGGTGGAACTTATGATTAACTACTGACAACTTGGTCAATGTGTGCATTATTCTTGTTTCAATGAAGCAGACTTCTCAAGAGAGTCATTGTTTTGGAATATACTGAAATTAAAAATTTTGTAAAAAATATTGATAAATTGGTCTTAACAAACAAAATTTTGTTAATTAGATGCCACAAACAGTCAAAATTGACAAAAATATATTCTTGTTTGCTAGTGGAACCATATGTGAACCAGGCATTCCTGAAGTCCTAGAATGGAGAACTCACCACTATTAGATATTAAATAGTTTTCTTATGCATATGTAATTGTATATTTTTGCATGCATGCATGTGTGTGTATACATATATATTCAGATATGCTTATGTATATATATGCATGTGTGTATCTTTATATGTAGATATTCATTTGTAATTATGTATCTATGTATGTACATGTGAGTGTGTGCATATGCTAATGAAGGACTTTTAAAGGTTGATAATATCATCTCTCTCTTTTTGTTTGGGAATTGAGATACCGATGATGTCAATAAGTTATTGATTGGATGATGGCTATTACTTCTGAGTTTTATTGAGGATATAGGAATGTTGTGTGTTAGAGGTATTGATTAATTCTATTTTGGCAATTTTCAAGAACCAGGAATATCTACAATTTAAGAACTGAAAGTTTGTAAGTCTGTCAAGTAAAGGCAGAAAAGTAAACAAAAACCTGAAAAAGAAATTCTGAAAAAGGAAACTACAATGCTGGAGGTCAATAGTATTTAAAGATTTTCAAATGCTAAGCTTAAAACGATTACATGCTTGACAAAAATATGTAAAAGTTTCAAATCAAGAGATCATAAAATTTTCATTTAATATGTCAATTTAAATTTGGAAATTGTTTCTTGAGCTAGTATATTGGCACAATCAAATAAATAGATAAATAAATAAAGTAATTGTGAACAAGTTATTTATATTCTCCGGGTATTATTTAACTGAATCTGAAAGTCTTATGTTTTAGCTATGTATAGAATTGCCCTCCTATCTAATGAGGTTTGAGTAATTAAAAATGGGACTGCTCTCGACATGCAAAAGTCTTAGCAGTTACAATACTTGCAATCTTTCCAAGTGCATCTGGATATTTGGAAAACCTAAGATGCATTCAAAATTATTGACTATAATATCCTGAAATTCCTACTCACCCATTGCTGATTCTAGCTGATTTGGTATGAGAATTCAATCTATGAGAAATTATTGATTTTTTTTATATGTAGGTGGATGAACTAATGAGTTATATGCTGCATAGTGCATTCATCTAATAGTACAAATTTATATACATACCATTAATTGTATCATGTGGCAACTATTTTTTATTTTGTGTTCTTTTGATAAACATGTCTGGTTAACTCCATTAAAACCAAATGATTTATTGTTACAATTATGTCCAGGATATAATATTAAGCATGAATGTTGTATATGTGCCTCTCAATATGTTTAGGATAAAAATGAAAATAGTGTTTTGCTTATATAGTCAGCAACTCAGCATGAATTGCAGATTATGATGTGCCAGTGTATTTTCCTGCAGGCACATAAAATGAAATGCTTTAGATTATTAGGAATGCGCAAAATATTTTCATTTTTTCTTGTTGTCGCTTAGTTGAAATTTTCTTCATCATTTTATTCGCATATAAAGCGACAAACAACCTGACTGAATTCATGGGTGTATTGCTGCAGATATTTTGCTAGCTGGCTGGGTTGTTCCATTGTATCATGTTGCATGTCAGTAGAATAAAGGAATTGTTTGCTGCTTGTTGATCGGTTTGCTACATGAATTGCTGCTGGAACCCCACCACAATATACGATTATTCTTTTCCCATATTGGTGAGATAAATACGCAAGCATGCTTTTTATCTATATGCAGATGCATTATGTATGTGATTGAATTGAACTTGTGAGAGTCCAGTTATATTATGCATTTAGTGTTATGCTGGACTATTTTGTGGTTTGTATATTATTAGACAATGTAGCATGAATTTGTACAATGTTTGTGAGCTATTGTTATTAAATGGATTTTTGTTTGGTATAATGGAATAATGGGAGTTGTTGTTATATGAATTAGATTAAATTACACATTTCAAGCGCTCTGAGGAGTTTTTTGATTTCATCAAGTCAATCTGAGGCACTTGTTTTTTTAATTCATTTTAGAATAACCAGGAATTTAATGGTGCTTGATTTGGTACTATTGATTAATTTAGGTTGTGTTTAAATAGAGTATGCTTTAATCTTATTTTTTGGTGAATAAAATGTTTACGAATTGGTTTTTGTAAGGTTGGATTAAGCTCTCTTTGTTATTTATATATATTCTTTGATAAAACTCAGAAACAGTGATGATTATTTCATGTGTGATTCTTGTGGTCTAGCATTGTCCTTTATGATCTGTTGTTCTGTGAGGATCAATCATCAACAAGTATTGATATTATTATTATTTATTTATTATTATTATTATTATTATTATTATTATTATTATTTCAAGTCCATATAATACATAATTATAATCTGGTACTGTGCTTTTGATGATTCAATTTATTTGGCAATTAACACTAGTTTGACATATTGGGTTCAGTTGGTTTAGTAAAATTTGTGTATAGAAAGGAAATCATTTTTAAAAAGTTGCATTGGAGAAATTTTTGTGCTATGATACAGTTTGACCTAATTAATATTAATCAAAACTAAACATTTGAAATGACAATTTTAAAATTTTCAAAAATAAATAATAGACATTTATTTATAATTGTCAAAATAATAAATATATTTATTTAAATAATTACATCAAAGGACTGGCGGGATAAATTTGAGATGTCCTAGTTAGAAATATGAGTAATCACCACCCGAGGCACATGGTTTGTATTTTACGGTTTTCCTCTTCTTCCTGACCTTGGATTAAAGGCGAATGAATTATGGAAAGAAAAATCTCGCTACAATATCAAACACTTAAAAATACATCGTCAACCAGCGTTAAATTAAAGGGAGGAAAAGTTTATCTGTGGTTTCCGAGGATTCCTGCAAAATAAGCGTAGAGCACCGTCGATGGTATTAATTTTATTTATTTATTTTTGACGCCAGTAAAATCATCTATTATTTTTATTTTTGATATAGGTAATCGTCTATTCAGTGTAAAAATCATTACGTAGTATATATACCTATATATATATGATTTTCATCGTGCATTTTATTTGAATTCTTGTTTAATCGGTAAGAATTTTGTGAGAGAGATAAATTAACTATATATATATATATATTTATGAAATATAAATCGAATTTTTAAATGAAATAACGATTTTACCTATATGAATTAACACCATTAATAGCTTAAACATACTTGGTTTATCACTCTGCAATTAAAAGAAATGTCACGTCGTAGAATCGATGCTGTCTGCTGAAGTTTTATAAAAATCAAAAACCATAAATGGTACACTTTTCATAGAATTAAATAGCAATGAGACAAACAATTTGAAAATATTGTTCTTATCAAAGAGAATGCCTAATAATGTTTTATGTTAGTGTAATTGGCTTGTTACAATATACTCAGCTAAACTAAATCAGCACATACAAAGGGTGTTCAATCGATATTTACTATGATCCTGGCCGGTTTCCATCTAATATGATATCAAAGCTTAATTAATCTGCTAGATGATCATACACACAAAACCCATTTATAAGCACCTTCCATAAACAGTTTAGGAGCCATCAATGGTGGTTATCTTTTCAGACGGACAAATTTATACTCATACACAAAACCAATTTATAAGTTTTTTGGCCAACTCATGATTGGCAATTGATCCCACCTTCCTGGAAAATCTTTTCCCTGATGTTTGAAATAAATATAATTCTCTGAACAATTTTTTTATTCTTAAAAATTTATTTATTTTTTTTAATTTTTTAATTTTAAATTATAACATTTATGTTACTATGTTAATTGAGCTATGTTATGTTCAAACATTAATACCTGTTCATATCTATTAAATATTAAAGCCAAAGCAACTTATTGGCAAGTACTTTTTGCCATTTCATCAATCAAAAACCGCTTAGAGTGCTAGGCAACAACAAGCAACTGACATTATAGTGCATGTTTAAAATAAATAAATAAATAAAGGCACCATCAGGATTCTACCAAGTCGTTTAATGCTCACATGCAGTAGTTTTTATATTTTATTTGAGGAAAATTAATTATAACTCCTCAAAGTTTAAAAACATTCAAGAGCAGTTTCGATATTTGAACTTACAGACGATCTATCTTTTTTATAGTTTACTTTTCGATTAATGCGATTCATTTCGTCAGGTTTATCTTATCTTCTGACATATCTTGGGTTTAAGTTATGGGTTTCCGAGCAACTTTGAGTTCTGTAGATTATGGGTTTTAACTTAAATTATAGGTTTTCGTTAAAATTATGTGTTCACATTTATAAGTGGGAAAGCAATCCTATCAACACGTCAATTCTTTTATCATCGGCTTACCGATCGCTTATCGAGTAAAGTCTAAAAAATAGGTTTGTGACTAGAGAGTACTTTTACTATTGTAAAACCAGAGCACCCATATGTTTTAAATGAGTGGATTAAGTAAGTTAATACCAACTATTGTAACCATGGTTAAGTTAATTAACCAGGTTTAGCTATAAGGGTTAAGTTTGTGGGCCTATATAAGGCCCCTTAGTTTGTGCAGGTGAGAACTTGTCCAAGTCCGTACTATCACACTTAATACTCACATCCGTATCCTTTGTATCTACCATATCTGACCATTTATGAAATAAAGAAGTCCCACTCCCTTTGTCGACATCACCTGCTCCTCTCCTCTTGGTGAGCTGCTGCCTCAAGAACACTTTGCATGCTTTCTTACTTGGATGAGCCACACCCACAAGTAAATTGAAAGGCATCTGACGATCTACATGTTACTGTCACGTGAGCTCTATTAGTAGTGAAAGTTACTGGTTTCTTTCTTTCAACAATGACAACGAGGTAATATTGCTCTCGTGCAGAGGTAAAGCTTAACGGGAGGTCGACATGTAGATAGTAAGTTTTATCACGGTATTATAACTGTATTGATCGTGAACTTTCTATTAAAACCCCAAAATACATTTTGTTTTCAAAGATCTTAGAAGTGGGGTGAAAGCAGCACCTAATGTTCTTAGCGGGTAATTAGAGGAGCTCGAAATATAACAGTAATCTTACCTTAATTTTGACTTCCTTATTTTAAAATACATATTGAAAGAACATCTTTTATTTTGAGTGAAACTTCATAACTTATCGAGATACGTATTAATTTGTTCTTATATCAAGATAAGTGAAACCCAGAACTTAAAACCGGTAGGAAAAATTAGCTAACATAAAAACTAGCGAGTTTTTAACTTTCAATAAATATGGATCAAGTAAAGTTATTTAGCACGATGTTAATCTTCTCATCATTACATGTTGCAGATCTTGTTGTTTCATAAATCACATACTTTCTCTTATATGTTAAAAATTTTTATTTCATTGCAAAAGTAGTGAGTTAAATTTAATTTACTGTAAAGTAGAAGAAAGCAAAGTAAAATTTTATTTTCTGCATATTTTATTTTAGTAAAGTAGTAATAAATACTCAAATTTTATTTCCAATTGCAAAATGGTATGTAAAACAAACTGAAAGAGTGGGTGTGTTAGGGAGACAGAGATGAGTGAGATGTTAGATCGACTAGATGAGAGACAGATGACAGTTGGTTGTAGTGAGATGAGCAGAAAGTGATTAGATAATGACAGATGATTAAAGATACCATAAAAGAGATGGTAAGAGGGTGGAGACAGAGAGCGACAGGAGCGACGATTGATGGGTTAGATGGCCAGTCAGTTGGGTTAAAGTCAGTCGAAATTCAGTTTGATGTTAATCAGATCATTCGGAAAGATGGTGCAGAAAGAGATGAGGTCTTGATACAGGTGGTTGGTGTTTTGATGGTTGTGACTATCATGATGGTGCGTGTGCGGCGTGGTAATGGGTAATCAGTATGGGTTTTAAAAGATGAGTATTGATGAGGAAAGGGACAGTCGTATTAGAAGATCAGTAGTTCAGAAAGATGCAGTAGATCTTGCAAAAGATGAAAGATATAGAGCAAGGAAATGAAAATAGTCTCTAAAGATGGTATTAAAAAGTATTAAAATTAACAATGGAAATAATAAACAATAATACATAAATGGATAAAAAGGAATTAATAATAATTAAAAGCTAAATCATTTAGAAAACCTAATAATTAAAACTACTATCTTATCCAACTCTAGACTATATATAGTATAATGGGATCCTTAAAAATAAAATAGATAAATTAATAACAATCAGAGTATATTCAACTAGAAACAAATATTAGAAAACTAGTAACACCTAAAGATTTAATTCTTATATATATATATATGTGTATCTATATATATATGTATATATATATATATATCTCTATCTATGAAATAAATTGGAATCTGGGATTACCATTTAGAGGGAATGAAACACTCTGCTTTGAAACAACAGAATATTATAAAATTGAGTTAATAAGAATAAGATATTATCTTTTAGAAGGAAAAGTCAAATAAACTATAACTTAAAAACTACTAACATATCAAAAATATCGCATGGCTTAATGAAGTAGAAAACTATATATAACAGTAAGGAATCATAAAAATGGATCTGAAGAGAGAAAAGCATAAATTATTATTGGTAAACTAAAATTATCACAAGAATTTACGATAGGAAATAGAAATAAATTGTGTTCATCCGGAAAATTCAGGAAATAAAAACTATAGTAAAAGTATAGATAATATTGAGATCTTTCTTACCGTCGTCTAAGATATACTAAATCAAATTAATAAACACCATAAAAGAAAAGAAATAGCCACTTACAATTGAAGAACAACAAGATAAACTAAGAAATATGATTTATTAAATTAATCCCTGTAGAAAAATTATATAAATTTGGAATATTTGAATTAAAAACAAAAATATATGAACATTATGATGAAATAAAAATATATTGCATAAGTGATGATAAACAAATCATATTAGACTTATGCTGGAGATTATATAATAAAATAATAACCTTCAGGATATACATTAATCCATCTAGGTTTAATAATGTTAGGAGCAATAGGTTTAGACTAAAGAGGATTAGGAACAAAAGTTTTAGTAAGTGAAGTTGTTTAAGACAAATTAAAAACATGACAAAAGCAACAATAGAATCCCTTGAAATAGATATGAATTGCAACCATCCAGAAATAATTTACATGACCCCAAACTTCTTAATCCCATTAGAAACATTCTATAAATACATAAAATTGGCAATAAATTCAAAAGGATATAATATGATCCCAAATGCAGCAAATCTTTTAATAACAAAAACATTCACTGGACAATTAACAAATAACAGTAGAATTAAATACATCTTAACACACAAAAAAGTAAAATCATTTTTTGAAAATCAAAGATTAAAAAGAATAGAGGGAAAATATTATTCATCCGAAGTATTAGAAGAAAATGAATGGAACATCCAACCTATAGAAATCCCAACAACAAGTAGACCCAGCAATGCAGAATTTTATGAAAACACTGATGGAAGTACTAGTGCAAGAATTATAAAAACAAAGGAATAGTGATAGAAGAACTTCAAGAATAAAATGGATTTAATAAACACAACAAACCCATAATTAATTGAAAAACAACTAAAACCATTAAGAAAATATTTAAGCAATGTAAACACAAACATAACAGATCAAATAAAACATAAAAGAGCAATTTGGTTAATATGTGTTAGAGATTATGTAGCAATGAAAAAAAGCTCAGAAAAATTAATAGAAGTTAAAATAGTAAAATATGATAATCAAGTAAATTGAATATGGATATCAAAATGTGTACCAAGAAAAGAATTACATCCATTAGAACATCAACAAAGAATGATTAGATTAAATAATTGAAAAAAATCATTAAAAAAACAATATCAATCCATAGAAGTATGTTATACATGAAAAACTTAATAGACTCAACAAACATAACCTTAATAGACAATTTAATAAATGAATCAATAAAATATACATTAAGAAAAAATAAAACTTTAAAAGAAAAAATAAAAGCTAGACAATGTCTTTTGTTAAGAGAAGTTAAAAGGTAAACAACTCTAAGAGACCAAATTTATCAAGCAGAATCATTAATAGAAGTAATAACTAAAATAAAAGAAAAAGATGAACATGGTAAATCTATTTGGAAATCAACACAAATAAAATATAAAGACTTTCATCAAGAGTATCTTAAAGATCAAAACCGATTATGGAATTATAGGTCAAGATTAAGGAATGAATATGATTCAATAGAAATTTGTTATGATTAAAATAAAATACAATTAGAATATTATTAGACATCAAAATGAATAAACAAACATATAATTTAGATATAAATCCAAAATACTTATTAGAACAATATAATCAAGTTGAAAATTTTGAAAAAAATGCATACATAAATCTGAAACATGTAAAATAAATTATAAAACAAAATGTGATAAATGTTATAAATTTCACATAAAAAACATAGAATAACTTGTCAAAAATGTGAATTATCTTTATGTAGTAAATGTATAATAGATTATTTAATCTATTATAGAAATAAAAAAATAATTTAAAAAGGATAAATGTAGTAAGTGTATAATAGATTATTTAATCTATTGTAGTAAACCAAATAATAAATTATTTAATCAAGATAAAGAAATAATAGAACAATTATTAAAAAGGATAAAAATCCTAGAAGAAGAAGTTAATAATTTAAAAGAAAAATTAAAAAATGAAAAAGAAAAAGAAAGTAAAAGAAAAGTAATAATAATTCAAGAACAAAATGATGATAATAACTTAATATAAAAAAGATAGGCAGAAAAATGTAATACAAGAAGAAAAAAAATCTCTTAGAAACATAAAATAAATGGATAAGAAAAAAAATTAAATAAAAAAAATTCTACTGAGTTAGAAACTATGATAAAAGAATTTTAAGAATTTAAAGATAAAATAATATTAAAATATCCAATAACTTATTCTAGAAGCAAAATCGTAGATTCATTGCAAAACACAATAGATTTAATTAGAAAAAGGAAAAGGAGAATGAAAGAAGAAAATAATGAAATAGAAGAGAAAAAATTAACAATATTACAAAAAATTACAAAAATGGAAAAGAAAATAAAAAGAATTC
Source organism: Dioscorea cayenensis subsp. rotundata (assembly GCF_009730915.1). NCBI lineage: Eukaryota > Viridiplantae > Streptophyta > Magnoliopsida > Dioscoreales > Dioscoreaceae > Dioscorea > Dioscorea cayenensis. Next base: position 27,148 of record NW_024086507.1, read on the forward strand.
AAGATATATTAGACCCCTTAAAAATTCACAACTATTTAAATCAATAAGAATCAATGAACTTCCCATCCCTACAACCAGAATTAAATTTCCGTACATCTCCCTCTTTAAATTTGGGAATTGAAACTTCACAATCTCAAAATCTCCAGTGTTCTTATCTCTTTGGGAAACATGTAATTTGAGCCTGACCCCATAGTTTGTCCATTCGCATTAGAGAAAACTGTGACTACAAAGCCAGCAGGTTCATTTGCATTTTCTTTAATTGTGGGAACTATGTAACCAAATCCCTTATAGAAAAATAACAGACAAAGGTTGTTCATCTGAATAATAAGAGTTGTGGCTACATCCACCAAACAAATGAAAAAACCCAAAATCCACCACATATACTATTACCAGAAACACAAAGTGTCAATTTTTTTTTGAAACCACAGACACTAGATTACATGGTAAAACAAGAAAAGAAAATCAAAGCATTAGGAATTGAAATCTCTCAAAAGTCTGAAGAAATAATCAAGATTGAAGCTCAACTCCAAGAAATCACAAAAAAAGTTGAAAATATGAATAAAATCATGATATAAGAAAGAAGACAAAGAGTGGTGAAATTTGAATTATTCCCTGAACTAATAGAAGAAGTGAAACAGATCATCTTCAAGAAAGTGATGGCAACACAATATGATCAGTTCATCTCTGAGCAAGAAGTTCTAAGACAACTTGCAAATGAAGAAATCATCTGGATGCCATTGATTTCTTGATCTATCCATTGAGACATGTCTAAAGAACATTTTACTGCAATGAATCCTTCTTCACACTGGCATCCTGCATCTTTGTGTGCTAATTCTCTGAACACATTTCCTGCTATTGCGAATCGTATATGAAAGATTTCTTCCTTTGCAAGTTGTCTTAGAACTTCTTGCTCAGAGATTAACTAATCATATTGTGTTGCCATCACTTTCTTGAAGATGATATATTTCACTTCATCAATTGGTTCAGGGAATAATTCAAATTTCTCCATTCTTTGTCTTCTTCCTTCTATCATGATTTTCTTCATATTTTCAGCTTCTTTTGTGATTTCTTGGAGTTGAGCTTCAATCTTGATTATTTCTTCAGACTTTTGAGAGATTTCAATTCCTAATGTTTTGATTTTCTTTTCTTGTTCTACCATGTAATCTAGTGTCTGTGGTTTCAAATAAAATTTTACACTTGGTGTTTCTGAAAAATGGTGTATGTGGTGGATTTTGGGTTTTTTCATTTATTTGGTGGAAGTATTTTGCTAAGGAGTGAAATAGGGGATGAGGTTTTTTGGGTCGTGTACGTTGGCCCAAGGATTGTCTAGAATAACATGTTGTGACAGGTTTATATTTGCTTGAGTTCTGAATCTTAAAGTTGAGGTTGGTGAAAATATTGGAAGGTTTAGTTGGGGTTCTTGAGAAAATTATTGGTTATAAAAACTTTTGTCTGCCATTTCTGCAAAAAATAAACTTATTAGTTTTAATAGATGTACATGCTTTGCATGTATTTAGGGTTTGAAGATAACTAGATTTTTACCATAACAAGCGGCGCGTATGAACCTACTGGTTTTGTAGCCACAACTCTTATTATTCAGATGATTAAACCTTTGTCTGCTATTTTTCCATAAAGGGCTTCGTTACATAGTTCCCACAATTAAAGAGAACGCAAATGAACCTGCTGGCTTTGCAGCCACAGTTTTCTCTAATGCGAATGGACAAACTATAAGGTAAGACTCAAATTACATGTTTCCCAAAGAGATAAGAACACTGGGGATTCTGTAGATTGTGAAGTTTAAATTCCCAAATTTAAAGAGAGAGATGAACAAAAATTTAATTCTTATTGTAGAGATGGAAAGGTTATTAATCCTTGTTGATAGTTATCTATCTCTAATTGTTTTAAAGTACCTTGGATTCGCTTTTTTTCTTTTTCCATTTTTGTAATTTTTTGTAACATTGTTAATTTTTCTCTTTTATTTCATTATTTTCTTCTTTCATTCTCCTTTTCCTTTTTGTAATTAAATCTATTGTGTTTTGCAAGAAATCTACGATTTTGCTTCTAGAATGAGTTATTGGATATTTTAATATTATTTTATCTTTAAATTCTTTAAATTCTTTTATCATAGTTTCTAACTCAGTAGAATTTTCTTTATATAATTTTCTTTTCTTAGCCATTTATTTTATGTTTCTAAAAGATTTTTTTCTTCTTGTATTACATTTTTCTACTTATCTTTTTGATAGTTAGTTATTATTAAGTTATTATCGTCATTTTGTTCTTGAATTCTTATACCTTTTCTTTTACTTTATTTTTCTTTTTCATTTTTTAATTCTTCTTTAGATTATTAACTTCTTCTTCTAGGATTTTTATCCTTTTTAGTAAATGGTATATTATTTCTTTATCTTGATTAAATAATTTATTATTTGGTTTTTCTATTTTTTGTTCTTCAAAAGTAAAGTTATAAAGATCTAATACACATTTTCTACATAAAGATAATTCACATTTCTGACAAATTAATCTATGTTTTTTTACGTGAAATTTACAACATTTATCACATTTTGTTTTATAATTTATTTTATATGGTTCAAATTTATGTATGCATTTTTCAAAATTTTCAACTTGATTATATTGTTCTAATAACTATTTTGGATTTATACCTAAATTATATGTTTTTTTATTCATTTTGATGTCTAATAATATTCTGGTTGTATTTTATTTTATTTATAACAAATTTCTATTGAATCATATTCATTCCTTAATCTTGACCTAAATTCCATAATCTGTTTTGATCTTTAAGATACTCATCTTGATGAAAGTCTTTATATTTTATTTGTGTTGATTTCCAAATAGATTTACCATGTTCATCTTTTTCTTTTGTTTTAATTCTTACTTCTATTAAAGTTTCTGAGCTTTGTTGATAAGCTTTTTTCATTGCTACATAATCTCTAACACATATTAACCAAATTGTTCTTTTATACTTTATTTGACTTGTAATGTTTGTGTTTATGTTGCTTAAATATTTTCTTAATGGTTTTAGTTGTTTTTCAAATAATTTTGGGTATTTTGTGTTTATTAAGTTCATTTTATTCTTGAAGTTCTTCTATCACTATTCCGTTGTTTTTATAATCTATCATTCTTACACTAGTACTTCCATTAGTGTTTTCATAAAATCCTGCATTGCTGGGTCTACTTATTGTTGGGATTTCTATAGGTTAGATGTTTCATTCATTTTCTTCTAATACTTCTGATGAATAATATTTTTCGTCTATTCCTTTTAATCTTTAATTTTCTAAAAATGATTTTACCTTTTTGGGTGTTAAGATGTATTTAATTTTACCACTATTTGTTAATTGTCCTGTAAATGTTTTTGTTATTAAAAGATTTGCTGCATTTGGGATCATATTATATCCTTTTTGAATTTAATACCAATTTTATGTATTTATATAATATTTCTAATGGAATTAAGAAATTTGGGGTCATGTAAATTATTTCTGGATGATTGCAATTCATATCTATTTCAATGGATTCTATTGTTGCTTTTGTCATGTTTTTAATTTGTCTTATATCTACTAAACTTAGTAAAACTTTTGTTCCTAATCCTTTTATATGTAAACCTATTACTTCTAACATTATTAAACCTAGATGGATTAATGTATATCATGATGTTATTATTTTATTATATGATTTTTCTGTTATTAAGTATAATATGATTTGTTTATCATCACTTGTGCAACATATTTCTATTTCATCATAATGTTTATATATTTCTGGTTTTAATTCAAATATTCCAAATTTATATAATTCTTCTTCGGAGATTAATTTAATATTCATATTTCTTACTTTATCTTGTTCTCCTTCAATTGTAAGGGTTACTTTCTTTTCTTTTATGGTATTTATTAACTTTGATTTTATATCTTAGATTATTTAAGAAATATGATATTATCTATATTTTTACTATAGTTTTATTTTCTAAATTTTTCCGATTTTCTTTAGACATAATTTGTTTTTATTTTTATCAAATTCTTGTGATAATTTTTAGTTTTTAAATTAATAATTCTTTTTCTTCTTTAGATCCATTTTTATAATTCTTAATTTTTGTTATATGGTTTTCTCACCTTATTAAGCTATAGATATGATATGTTATTTTATTTTTAAGTTATATTTATTTGATCTATTCTTCTAAAGGATAACATCTTATTCTTATTAACTCAAATTTATAATATCCTGCTCGGGCAAGTGTTTCATTTCTGAAAATTTTAATCTATATTCTAGCTAGTTTTGATAATTTTCTTCACTCAAATTTTTAAAAAGGTGTTACTAGTGAATTTCTTTGACTTTTGTTTCAGCTGAATATTTTCTTGATCTGACATTAATTTATCTATTTTGTTTTATGATTCTATACTATTTTTACATAGTCTAGGGTTTATAAGATAGTTTTCGCTTTTAATAATTATGGCTTTTTAAAATTATTTCTAGTTTTATTAATTATTAATTTCATATTTTTGTATCCATTTTTGTATTATTTTATTATTTCTATTGTTGACTAATACTTCAATATTTTTAGAGATTATTTTTATTTCTTTCTTCTTTATATTTTTCATTTTAGTAAGATTTTATTGTTTCTTTTTAAATTATTGATTTTAATATGAGTATTCTTTTTTCTTTAATATTATTTATTTTAAAATTATATTGATATTTTTAATATTATTATACTGTTTATTATGATATTATAAATACTGGATACCATTGTATTAAGATTATTTTTCTATTATTTTAATGATCCGATACATTAATAACTTGGTTGATTTAATTTAATTGATTGGTTACACCCCACACCACTGCCGTTTCGTCGCCTTTCTTGCTCTCACCCCTCATCATTCCCTGCGATCACCTCATCATCTGTCATTCAATCCGCCCGTTTCACCTCAACACCCACCGCCACTGCCCGACCCAGTCGATCAACAGCCTTAATCATCTCTTGCCCCCCCACACATTCAATCAGCCATCTCCTGTTCAGTCGTCTCACAAATGGTGCGGCCCAAACCTGCCCATCATCAATCCCCATCGTGTCGAAAATCAGTTGCAGAACAAACCTGTCTGCCATCGCCCATTTCTGCCGCAGTCTTCATCTCAATCCAATACTTAACGAAACGAACCCAGACAACATAGGCGTGCCACCACGAAACGGACAATATTTAACACGATTGAAGATTCATCCTGGCAAATGATCCCAGCCATCCATTTATTGTGTTAGCATAATTTGTTCTTGCTTTGTTGGCCTTTATCTCCGCTTTGCTCCCGACACGGTCAGGTTCAGACCCGCAGCTGCTTCAACGCCGGCAGCACGCCAGACTGACCCGCCTGCAGCAACCATGTTACACTGACCAGCATGTGTCCTGTCACGTCCGCTCACAGACCGTGCCCAGCACTGACATCTTCCTCCCATGACAACATCATCCATTCCAGACCATCCCTCCTCAGTCCACCACCGTCCAACGAACAAAGAGTCCTTTTGTCTGTTCTGTTCTTCCGCCTTATCTTCATCCTCCTCAGTCCGCTCACGAACCGGAAGAGTCAACGATCCCACACTGATGCCCTCACATGGGTTCTGAGTGATCTGGCGGCATCAGAGACAGGCACTTCCTCCAGTCTGCTGTGGGACAGCCAAAACATGTGGCAGCCCTCTGGTCAGGTCCCACCACGGGACAGCAGCCATTGGTAGCATAGCTTCGCCTGATCCACGAACTGGTCACCTGTGCAGCAACGCTTGCCCGAATAGTTTGAGTTGAAAATGAATTCATGTGAAAACAGCTTCAATCCATCCGAATACAGGTCCCAGGCACTGCTCCAGTGAGGCACCACCGAAAGCACAATCAATATTGCTCGAAAGAGGCCATCACCATCTCCGTTGCAACTGCTCTTCCAACATGACCGTTTCTGAGACTTCAGACAGTGAGTTCAAGAGAATGATTTATTCACGCACAGCAGCTACTGTAACTCCATAAACCAGTCCAATAAAACTGAAAAACAGCTATTTCAACAATCATGGGATCAACAGAGTTGCTTCATTGCCTAACTTCATCGCACATGCCAGGATCTGTTGGTTAAGACCTCTTCTCTGCTCACTGTTGGTCACAGTGCAGTAGGCAACTTTACCACTGCTGTGCAGTAGTACCCCACTATCGCAGTGATTGCACCATTCTCATCTCTGTACCACCACCCAGCCCATCTACTGTCAACAAGAGAGTCCGTCTCAATATCAACATAAAATATCACCCGTTCATCAACAATCATAATCATTAAATCAACCATCATCGAACCAGCCCGTGTTAAACAGAGAAACATAATAGTTACAATACACATATCTCGATAGTCATTACGATACAACAGCCCAACATTTAAATGACATCAAGAGCGAAATACACCAGTTAATGGTACAGTATTGTCATAACGTTAAATATTGCCCATTATTGACAGAATACAGTCGATATCAATGGAAGAAGGTTGAAAAGATACATCCACCATATCCCGGATATCTTTCTATTATTTCTTCCATTTTGATATCCATTTTTATGTTTTATGATTCTGTCAATATTAGACTTTCTATTATTTCTTTGATGATTTGTATTGTCACTTTTAATACCATTAATACTTTAGTTATTATTTTTATCTCTTGATGGATATTCTTTTTAGTTTTCATTTTAAGATATTTAGATTTCTTAATATTATCATGATATTTATCAGGATGAATATTATTATTGTAATACATATTACTTGTATTATAATTATTTTCTCTATTATTTCTTTTACAATTTGGTTCATTGATGTCTTAATTTGATTTAATGATTTATGATTTCTTTCTTTTTGATATTTTGTTGATATTGTTGATTTGATATTTTGTTATGTTGATATTGATTTGGTTTTTTCTCTTGTTGATTTAATGTTAAGATGAATTTTGATTTAATTTGTAAATTGAAATAAGATTTGTATATATAATCTACTTCTACTTTGCGATAGAAATAAAATTTACTACTACTTTGTAGTAAAATAAAAATCTACTTCTACTTTGTAATAACTTGAAATAAGTAAGAGAGATTTGCTATGCAATAACAAGATCCACAACATGTATACTCGATAGAAGTTAAACTTGATAAATAACTCTATTTGATCCATAATTATTGAAAGTAAAAACTTGTTTTTGGTTTTTATGGGTTTTTGAAAATTAAACTTCTTTTCACCATGGACATTCTCTGTCGGCTCGTTCAACCTTACCGTCTTAGAGTGTACTAACTTTTCCCTGTCTGCGGTACTAGGCCACTCTTGTAGAGTCTCCAATTTTCAAAGCCTGAGTGTTCCACTTTGCATAATTACTTAGAAGAGTAATTTTTAGCAAATTAAATGATTATCTTTTAATATGTGAGAGTTCATCTTGTCCAACTTTCAGAGTTCAGACTTACCTCCACACTCTTTTTCCCCTAAACGGACCTCCTGTCCTTCAGACGGGTACTTCTTGGTGTTCTCCAGTTTGTCTTACTCTTTATATTAGTTAGATTAAATATTTTCACATAAAAGATTCATTTTTCAAGCTCAAAATATTTTTCAAAGATCTGTACAAAACTCATTTTTTAGATTTTTAGATATTGGTTCATGGATCAAATAAAAGCTATACTACCAAGATAAAACTTACTATCTACATGTTGGGGACCCTGTTAAGGGTTTTACCCCTGCATGGTAAACATTACCTTGAGGTTTTCGAGGAAGGTTACTGTATCTCTGATACCACTAGATCCACAGGGCCGTCTTCACGATGGGGACGTGGATGTTGGGGATGCCATTCAACTTACTCCGGGGTTCATCCGGGGTGAAGTAATGGTTAGGGCGGAAGCTTGAGAGAGTTAGAGAGAAAGATGCATAAGCTAGAAGAAACAGAGACAAGAGACAAGAGATGTGTTTACAGGACTTCTTTATTTCATTAGACTTGGGTGGTGGATACAAGGGAAGGGATGAGATCCCTAAGGATGAGATGATGTTGTCCTTAGGAGGAGAAGATGTGTGTTTCCCCTTACAACCCAAGGGGGCTTATATAGGCTCCAAGTCCTAACTATTTGTGACAAGACACATACCAAACTTAACTATAGCTTACAAGACACATACCTAATTGTCATGTAGCTAACATGACACTTACCAAACCCATTAATTACAAGCATGCTCTTCAACATTAAAACTACTGTTGCTACAGTTACAAACCTATTGGTATCAGAACTTAAAAAAGCCAGAAAAATTAAAAAACCAACAAAAACTAAAAACAAATTTATACCTTTTAATAAATATGGATTAAGTAAAGTTATTTGCCAAGGTTAATCTTCTATCATATTACATGTTGTCGATCTTGTTGTTTCATAAGTATTTTCTTACTTTCTCTTATCTGTTAAAATTTCATTTCATTGCAAAAGTAGTAGTTAAATTTAATTTCTGTAAAGTAGACGTAACAAATAAATTTTATTTTCTGCTAATTTTATTTTATTAAAGTTGTAGTAAATAATCTAAATTTTATTTTCAACTGCAAAAATATTAAAACAACTAAAACAAGAAAATAATAATTAAATATATTAAAGAAAACAAAATAATTAAAATATTAAATCAACTAAATCAAAAACAAATAGCAATTAAATATTATAAAGTAAGCAAACTAATTAAAATAATAACAAATGATAAAAATAAATCACAAAATAATGAAAGAAATGAAAACAAAAGAGCAACAAGCAATAATTAATAAATTAAATAACCAATCAATTAAATTAAATCAACCAAATTAATTAATGTATCAGATCATTAAAAAAATAATAGAAAAAATAATCTTAATACAAGTAATAAGTATTTTAGTATTTATAACTATCATAATAAACAGTATAATAATATTAAGAAATATCAATATAATTTTAAAATAAATAATATTAAAGAAAAAAGAATACTCATATTAAAATCAATAATTTAAAAAGAAACAATAAAATCTTACTAAAATGAAAAATATAAAGAAGAAAGAAATAAAAATAATCTCTAAAATATTAAAAGTATTAAAATCAACAATAGAAATAATAAAATAATAAAAAACAAAAATGGATACAAAAAATAGAATTAATAATTAATAAACTAAATAATTTAAAAGCCTAATTATTAAAACTGAAAACTATCTTATCCAACCTAGACTATGTAAAAAATAGTATAAAAAAAAAAGAAAATCATAAAAACAAAATAGATAAATTATGTAGTCAAGTAAAAAATATTCAACTAGAAACAAATCAAAAAATTAGAAAACTAGTAACACCTTTTAAAATTTGGACTAAAGAAGAATTATTAAAACCACTAGAATATAGATTAAAATTTTCAAGAAATGAAACACTTGCTTGAAACAACAGGATATTATAAATTTGAGTTAATAAGAATAAGATGTTATCCTTTAGAAGAATAATCAAATAAATATAACTTAAAAAATAAAATAACATATCAAAAATATCTATAGCTTAATAAGGTAGAAAACCATATAACAAAAAAATTAAGAATTATAAAAAATGGATCTAAAGAAGAAAAAGAATTATTAAAAATTTAAAAACTAAAATTATCACAAGAATTTGATAAAATAAAAACAAATTATGTTCTAAAGAAAATCCAGAAAATTTTAGAAAAATAAAACTATAGTATATAGATAATATCATATTTTCTTAAATAATCTAAGATATAAAAATCAAATTAATAAATACCATAAAAAGAAAAAGAAGTAACTTACAATTGAAGGAGAACAAGATAAAGTAAGAAATATGAATATTAAATTAATCTCCGAAGAAGAATTATATAAATTTGGAATATTTGAATTAAAACCAGAAATATATAAACATTATGATGAAATAGAAATATGTTGCACAAGTGATGATAAACAAAATCAGTTATACTTAATAATATCATATAATAAAATAATAACATCATGATATACATTAATCCATCTAGGGTTTTAACAATGTTAGAAGTAATAGGTTTACATATATAAAAAGGATTAGGAACAAAAAGCTACTTAAGTTTAGTAGATATAAGACAAATTAAAAACTTATGACAAAAAGCAACAATAGAATCCATTGAAATAGATATGAATTGCAATCATCCAGAAATAATTTACATGACCCCAAATTTCTTAATTCCATTAGAAATATTATATAAATACATAAAATTGGTATTAAATTCAAAAAGGGATATAATAGATCCTAAAATGTGAAAATCTTTTAATAACAAAAACATTTACAGGACAATTAACAAATAGTGGTAAAATTAAATACATCTTAACACCCAAAAAGGTAAAATCATTTTTAGAAAATTAAAGATTAAAAGTGGAATAGACGAAAAATATTATTCATCAGAAGTATTAGAAGAAAATGAATGAAACATCTAACCTATAGAAATCCCAACAATAAGTAGACCCAGCAATGCAGGATTTTATGAAAACACTAATGGAAGTACTAGTGTAAGAATGATAGATTATAAAAACAACGGAATAGTGATAGAAGAACTTCAAGAATAAAATGAACTTAATAAACACAAAATACCCGGAAAATTATTTTGAAAAGACGACTCAAAACCATTGAGCAAAACATTTGCCAAAGTAACGTAAACACAAACATTACAAGTCAAATAAAGTATAAAGAGATCAAATTTGGTTAATATGTGCTAGAGATTATGTAGCAATGAAAAAGCTTTATCAACAAAAGCCTGTCAAACTTTAATAGAAGTAAGAATTAAAACAAAAGAAAAAGATGAAACTATGGAAAATCTATTTGGAAATCAAACTACAAATAAAATATAAAAGACTTTCATCAAGATGAGTATCTTAAAGATCAAAACAGTATTATGGAATTTAGGTCAAATTTAAGGAATGACATGATTCAAAGGAAATTTGTTATAAATAAAATAAAATACAACCTAAATATTATTAAGACATCAAATGAATAAAAAAACATATAATTTAGGTATAAATCCAAATAGTTAATAGAACAATATAAATCAAGTTGAAAAATTAAAACATACATAAATTTGAACCATATAAAATAAATTATAAAACAAAATGATAAATGTTGTAAATTTCACGAAAAGAAGTAGATTTAATTTGTTTCCAATGTGAATTATCTTTATGTAGAAAATGTAAATAGATCTTTTATAACTTACTTTTGAAGAACAAAAATAGAAAAAAACCAAATAATAAATTATTTAATCGATAAAGAAATAATATAATTATTTACTAAAAAGGATCCAAAACTTAATAGTTAGTTAATAACTAGCAGTTAATTAAAATGAAAAAGAAAAATAAAGTAAAAGAAAAGGTATAAGAATTCAAGAACAAAATGACGATAATAACTTAATAATAACTAATCATCAAAAGATACAGAAAATGTAATACAAGAAGAAAAATCTTTAGAAATGCTAAAATAAATGGCTAAGAAAAGAAAAATTATATAAATAGTACCCCATCGAAGTTAGAAACTATGATAAAAGAATTTAAAGAATTTAAAGATAAAATAATATTAAATATCCAGTCAACTCATTCTAGAAGCAAAAATCAGATTTCGTAAAACACAATAGATTTAATACAAAAAGAAAAGGAGAATGAAAAGAAGAAAATAATGAAATAAAAAGAGAAAAATTAACAATGTTGCAAAAATTACAAAATGGAAAAGAAAAGTTTAATCCAAGGTACTTAAAAACAATTAGAGATAGATAATTATCAACAAGGATTAATAACCTTTCCATCTCTACAATAAGAATTAAATTTTGTTCATCTCTCTTTAAATTTGAATTTAACTTCTACAATCTACGTAATCCCCAAAGAAATTTTATCCCTTTGGGAAACATGTAATTTGAGTCTTACCTTATAGTCCATTCGCATTAGAGAAAACCGTGGGCTTGTGCCGCAGTGCGTTCATATTTGGCGCGCTCTCTTTAATCGGTGTGTCCGGCGTAACTGCCCTTATGGAAAAAAATGTTTGAAAGGCATAAAGGTTTAATCATCTCGAAGGCAAGAGTTGCGGCCACAAAACCAAGAGGGTTCATACACGTCACGCTTGTTATGGCAAAAATCTAGTTATCTTCAAATCCCAACATACGCAAAGCGCATCTATTAAAACTAATAAGTTTATTTTTTTTATGCAATGTATACAAAAGTTTTTATAACCAATAATTTTCTCAAGAACCCCAACTAAACCTTCCAATATTTTCACCAACCTCAACTTTAAGATCTGGGGAACCTGCAGCAAACTCACAGCAACATGTTATTTCTAGACAATCCTTGGGGCCAACGTGACACGCACTCCAAAAAACCTCATCCCCTGCTCACCTTAGCAAAATACTTCCACCAAATAAATGAAAAAACCCAAAATCCACCACATACACCATTTTTCAGAAACACCAAGTGTAAAATTTTATTTGAAACCACGTACACTAGATTACATGAGTGTAACAAGAAAAAAGAAAATCAAACATTAGAATTGAAATTCTCAAAAGCTCAAAAATAATCAAAATCAATCTCAACTCCAAGAAATCACAAAAAGTTAAATATAAATAAAATCATGATATAAAAAAAGAAGACAAAAGAGGCGAAATTGAATTATTCCACAAACCAATAGAAGAAGTGAAACATATCATCTTCAAGAAAGTGATAGCAACAATATAATCGACACATCTAAAAGCAAGAGTTCTAAGACAACACAAATGAAGAAATCACTCTGGATGCAAACGATTTCTCGATCTATCCATTGAGACATGCCCAAAGAACATTTCAAGCCAATGATCCTTCTTCACACCGGCATCCGCATCTCAAAGCACTAATTCTCGAACACATTTCCTCATTGCGAATCACTATGAAGATTTCTTCCCTTGCAAGTTGTCTTAGAACTTCTTGCTTTAGATCTAATCATATTGTATTGCCATCCTTTCCAGAGATGATATATTTAAATCCACCACTTGCCTTGTGGAATAATAAATTTCTCCATTCTGTCTTCTCACGATTTTCTTCATATTACCAACTTCTTTGTGATTTCTTGAGTTAACTCAACTCGGAGAGTTTCAGTGTTTTCTTTTCTTATTTCATGTAATCCAATATATAATTTCAAAAAAAACCTTTGTGTTTCTATAGTATAACAATTGGATTTTGGGTTTTCATTTGTTTGGCGGATGCTAGCCACAACTCATACTATTCAGATGAACAACCTTTATACATATTTTCTATAAGAGATTTAATCCACATAGTTCCCACAATTAAAGAAAATGCAAATAAACTCCGACAACTTTGTAATCGACTTCTCTAATCACGAATGGACAAACTATAGAATCAGAACTCAAATTACGTAAAGAGATAAGAACAACTCGGAGATTTGAGATTGTAAAGTTTCAATTCCCAAATTTAAAGAGATGTAAAAATTTAATTACGCTGCTAGGATGAGGAAGTTCATTGATTCATTATTGATTTAAAATGATTTGAATTTTAAGGGTCTAATATATCTTGAATTCCTTTTTATTTTCTTTTCCATTTTTAATTTTGTAATATTATTAATACCACCATTCTATTTCATTATTTTCCTTCTTTCATTCTCCTTTTCCTTTTTTCTAATTAAATCTTGTGTTTCTGCATTAATCTGATTTGCTTCTAGAATAATTATTGATATTTTATTATTTTATCTTTAAATTCTTAAACATTTTATCATAGTTTCCTCTCAATAGAATTTACTTTATTTAATTTTTTTTCTTATCCATTTATTTTATGTTTCCTAAGAGATTTTTTCTTCTGTATTACATTTCATATATCTTTTATATTAAGATTATCATCATTTTGTTCTTAAATTATTACTTTTTCTTCCACTTTCTTTTCTTTTTCATTTTTTAATTTTCTTTTAAAATTACAAACTTCTTCTTCTAAGATTTTTATCCTTTTAACAATCTGTTAATATTCTACATATGATTAAATAATTTATTATTTGTTTACACAAAGATTAAATAATCTATTATACCACTCCACCATTTATCCTTTTAAATTATTTTTATTTCTATAATAGATTAAATAATCATATTATACATACTACCACAAGATAATTCATTTTGACAAGTTATTCTATGTTTTTTATGTAAGAAATTTATAACATTTATCACATTTGTTTATAACTTTATTTCATGTTTCGTTTATATGTGCATTTTTTAAAAATTTTCAACATTATATTGTTCTAATAAGTATTTTGGATTTATATCAAATCTACTATATTTGTTTATTCATTTTGATGTCTAATAATATTCTAATTGTATTTTATTTTAATCATAACAAATTCTATTTAATCATATTCATTCCTTAATCTTGACCTATAATTACCAATCGGTTTGATCTTTAAGATCCTCTTGATGAAGTCTTTATATTTTATTTGTGTTGATTTCCAAATAGATTTACCATGTTCATCTTTTCACTATTTTAGTTATACTTCTATATGATTACACCTGATAAATTTAGTCTCTTAGAGTTGTTTACCTTTCTTCTCTTAACAAGACATTGTCACTTTTATTTTTCCTTTTAAAGTTTTATTTTTTTCTTAAATATATACTCTTATTGATTCATTTATTAAATTGTCTATTAAGGTTATGTTTGTTGGTCTATTAGTTTTCATGTATAACATACTTCTACGGATTGATATTGTTTTTTAATATTTTTTCAATTATTTAATCTAATCATTCTTTGTTGATGTTCTAATGGTTAATTACTTTTCTGGTACACATTTTGATATCCATATTCAATTTACTTGATTATCATATTTACATTTTAACTTCTATTAATTTTAGCTTTTTCATTGCTATCACCAATCTCTAACACATAACCATTGCTCTTTATGTTTCATACGATACATTATGTTTGGCATTTACATTGCTTAAATATTTTCTTAATGGTTTTAGTTGTTTTCAATTAATTATGGGTTTGTTGTGTTTATTAAACCATTTATTCTTGATTCTTCTATCACTATTCCTTTGTTTTATAATTCTTGCTAGTACTCCATGTTGTTTTCATAAAATTACTAGCATTACCGGGCTCTACTTGTTGTTAGGTTCCTATAGGTTGGATGTCCATTCATTTTAACTAATACTTCTGATGAACAATATTTTCCCTCTATTCCTTTTCCAATCTTTAACTTTCAAAAAATGATTTACTTTTGTGTGTTAAGATGTATTTAATTCTCAATTATTTGTTAATTGTCCGGTGAATGTTTTGTTAAAAAGATTCATTTAGGATCATATTATATCCTTTTAATTTATTGCCAATTTTATGTATTTATAGAATGTTTCTAATGGGATTAAAGTTTGGGGTCATATAAATTATTTACAGATGGTTGCAATTCCATATCTATTTCAAGGATTCTATTGTTGCTCTTTTGTCATATTTTTAATTTGTCTTAAAACAACCCCACTTACTAAAACTTGTTCCAATCCCTTTAGTCTAAAACCACCTATTGCTCCTAACATTATTAAACCTAGATGGTTAATAATGCTATATCCCGATGTTATTATTTTATTATATAATTCTTACAATATAAGTCTAATACATTTTACTATCATCACTTATGCAATATATTTTATTTCATCCATAATATTCATATATTTTTATTTTAATTCATATTCAAATTTACATAAAAATTTTCTCTCAGTGGATTAATTTAATAAATCATATTCTTAGTTTATCTTGTTGTTCTCAATTATAGGGTTACTTCTTTTCTTTTATGGTGTTTATTTTTGATTTGTATATCTTAGATGATTTAAGAAAAGAAATCTTCTAATAATATCTATATTTTACTATAGTTTTATTTAAATTTTGGATTTTTTTAGACATAATTTATTTCTATTTTATCAAATTCTTGTGATAATTTTAGTTACCAATATTTTAATAATTATTTTTCTTCTTCTGATCCATTTTTTTATGATTCTTAATTTTTTTGTTATATAGTTTTCTACTTCATTAAGCCATAGATATTTTTGATATATTATTTACTTTTTAAGTTATATTTTTGATTCTTCTTCTAAGATAATATCTTCTATTAACTCAAATTTATAATACACATTGTTTGAAACAAGTTTCATTTCTTGGAAATTTTAAAAAACAATATTAATGCGGTTTTAATAATTCTTATTTAATCCAAATTTTAAAAGTGTTACAGTTTCTAAATTTTTTATTTGTTTCCTAGTTGAATATTTTTACTTGATTACATAATTTATCTATTTTATTTTATGATTTTTTCCTTATACTATTTTTATATAGTCTAGGTTGGATAGATAGTTTTAGTTTTAATTATTAGGTTTCTAAATGATTTAGTTCTGAACTATTAAATTTTTTATCCATTATGTTTTATTATTTATATTTCCATTGTTAATTTTAATACTTTTAATATTTTAGAATTATTTTATTTCTTGCTATATTTTTCATTTTTGTAAGATTTTATTGTATCTTTTGAATTATTAATTTTAATATGATTATTCTTTCTTTAATATTATTTATTTTAAATTATAATGATATTTATTAATATTATTATACAGCTTTATTATGATAGTTATAATTATTAAAAATACCAAACTTGTATTAAGATCACATACTATTTTACTTAACTGATTTGATACATTAATTAAATTCAATTGATTTAATTTAATTGATTGGTTATTTAATTTATTAATTATTACTTGTGCTCTTTTGTTTTCATTCTTTCATTATTTATAGTTTT
Organism: Dioscorea cayenensis subsp. rotundata; assembly: GCF_009730915.1. Classification (NCBI taxonomy): domain Eukaryota; kingdom Viridiplantae; phylum Streptophyta; class Magnoliopsida; order Dioscoreales; family Dioscoreaceae; genus Dioscorea; species Dioscorea cayenensis. The sequence goes on from NW_024086507.1 coordinate 43,926, forward strand.
CTCCATTTATTTATTATTTTAATTACTTTGCTTATTTTATAATAATTAATTGTTATTTGTTTTTATTTAGTTGATTTAATACACTTATTTTATTTTCTTTAATATATTTACTTTTTTTTAGTTGTTTTAATATTTTTGCAATTGGAAATAAAATTTAGATTATTTATTACTACTTTACTAAAATAAATTCACGATAAAATAAAATTCACTTATTTCTTCTACAATTAAATTTAACCACTACTTTTAGATAGAAATAAAATTTTAACATATAAGAGAAAGTATGTAAAAATCTATTAAACAACAAGATCCAACACGTAATACATACAAGATTAACATGGCAAATAACTCTTGATCCATTTTATTGAAAGTTAAAAACTTGTTTTAGTTTTTTTTAGTTTTTAATTTTACACTTTTAAGTTACAAGTTTCCTTATCTTGATATAAGAACAAATAATATGTATTTTTGATTTTTTAAGTTATGAAGTTTAAAACCAAAATAAAGATGTTCCTTCAATATATTTCAAACAGGAAGTCAAAATAAAATTAAGATTCTTTACCTATTTGTGCTACACTCTAATCCAAGAAAACTTAAGCGCGCTTTTACTTCTAAGATCTTTGAAAAAATGTATTTTGAGGTTTTAATAAAAGTTAAATGATCAATAAATCTACACACCAGAAAAAACTTACTATCTACATGTTGGTAACTCCTTAAGGTTTCCACTGCTATAAATATTACCTCATTGTCAAGAAAAAACTTCAATCGATACCAATAGAACCTCACAGGACCGGAAGATGAGAATCAAGTAGATGCAATATTTACTTGGGTGTAAGCTCATCCAAAAGAAAAATTATAGGCGAGCTCCAGAGTAGAGTAGGAGAGACAGATATTAACAAAAAGGAAGGACTTCACTATTTCATAATAGTAATGGTAGATACAAAGGA